>NC_079521.1:18551722-18586722 GCF_003711565.1 Takifugu flavidus | reverse complement strand
GTGAAGGACCCACAGGGAAGAACAGTAATTGCTCTTTATTTATGCCGAGCAAAGGCTGTGATTAACTAATATCGCCCCAGAGTGTACGTGCACTTGCACACAAACGTGCGCATGCGTGGCTCGCTAATGCGCACGGCTCTGTGGGGCCGGGTGGAGAATTGAGCTTTGAGTTAATCCCAGTTGGTGGAAGGAGGCTCTGTGAAACCACCGGTAGGCAGTCAGGGGGGCAAACTGCAGTCAGGGGGGCAAACTGCAGTCAGAGGGGCAAACTGCAGTCAGATTTGGGGTATTTATGATTAATTTCATAATAAATCACACGTTGTGGTTAAAACCATTCAGCCCACAGGGTCAATAGCATGCACAGCAGCGTGTGTGTGTGTGTGTGTGTGTGTGTGTGTGTGTGGTGTGTGTGTGGTGTGTGTGGTGTGTGTGTGTGTGTGGTGTGTGTGTGTGTGTGTGTGTGTGAGAGAGAGAGAGAGAGATGTGTTTACTCCAAATGCAGTAAGGTAACACTGGGATGTAATCAGAGCCGCATTGAGAGGATGACAACAAGGTTATTCCTTCATTATGGCTCACAAAGACCTGTGTGGGGTGGTGCTGGCTCTGGTACTGGCACTGGTACTGGCTCTGGTACTGGCTCTGGTGCTGGCTCTGGTACTAGCTCTGGTGCTGGCTCTGGTACTGGCTCTGGTACTGGCTCTGGTGCTGGCTCTGGTACTGGCTCTGGTGCTGGCTCTGTAAATTACACATATATACATATATATACATATATGTATAAATGTGTAGCATTGTCTCCTCCCTAAACGGCCCCCACCCACCTGCCTCTGTCTCTGTGGCCCTGTAATGAGACAGTGACAGATTACCCAGAATGCCATTTGCTTCTGGGGCGTTGGGCTTCGGTCTGAAGGTGCTTCGCCTGTAAGCTTCCCGTGACAACGCTTCACGATTCCGCCCCTAATTCCATGTCAGCCGTTTGAAGCCATTTGTAAGAGCGCGCTGGTAATCACAAAAACAGAATTAAAAATCAGCGGAGCCTGGCGCCACCGGAACGCAGGGAGACTCGCTTTACATCCTGGCTGTTTAACCAGTCATTTACCCAGGATGCACCGCGGGTAAATGACCAACATGCATACAAATGTGCCTTAATGTGCACGTACATCCATCTTCCATTCCCATTATTCTCTGGCGCGCCCATGTGACTCCACAGCAGAATGTCCCCACAACTATATGTATGTTTGAAATGAATGAGACAGACCAAAGATGGACCAGAGTCATTGTTTTAGATGATGTTACATTCACCTGTGCACTAAAGGTATTAGCTTAGTAGCAATTAGCACCCCTCAACGAGGCCATATGATTATATCGTCTGTTTATTTTCCGCCATGCTTTTCTCATTAGTGAGCCTTGAGAGGCGCTACTTTTCTCCAGATGTGTAGCAGCTGTCTTGTTTTGGCCGCAGTTTCATCAGGTCGGGTGGCGTTTCATGCTTTATCTGCCCCCTGTCTTTCTAATTTCCTCCTCATTGTTTTATAATACGGTGCATGGGAAACCTGACCCCCCTCCCGAACCCCCCGGCCTTGGTTCGGATCTGATCTGTCTCTGGTTCTGTGCTGCCTCTGGGTCTCACTGCACCTATTCATTATCTAATCTTGCTCCATGTTTAATTTA
Source organism: Takifugu flavidus (assembly GCF_003711565.1). NCBI lineage: Eukaryota > Metazoa > Chordata > Actinopteri > Tetraodontiformes > Tetraodontidae > Takifugu > Takifugu flavidus. The sequence continues at coordinate 18,585,054 of NC_079521.1, read as the reverse complement.
CAGCCTCGCCTGCCGCTGCCATATGTTCCCTTTGTCTCTGTCTGACACACACACACACATGCGCACACACACACACACACACACACAACACACACACATGCTCAGGCGTGGGCTTTATAGAACCTTTGGTATCAAGGGGGAAAGCGAAACAACAAGAAACAGGCCCAAGCGACTCTGCCCCCTCTCCCAGTTTTGTAACCTTGTTCTGAAAGAACAAGAGGCGCGTTTGTTCCGATGAGGTCACAGCGTAGCTCTGCTACCTTCATCTTCTGGGAAGGTTCTTTCTCAACAGCCTGGCCAGTGTGAGGTGAGAGCCTGCTCATATTCCTCTGCTCCCTGCGTCCTTCTCATCACCTGCTCTCCATAAGCTGCCCAGGCAGGTCGTGCATCCAGGTGTGTGTCAGGTGAGAGGCAGAGCAGGGACTGGAGCCTCATCCAGGGACGGGGTCACTGGGAAATCGAAATGGGCTGAGAGCGGTGCATGACCACTCCGGGGCTTTATTTTCCCTGCATCGCACAGTAAAGAGCCCAAATTCTTACTCGTCTCCACTCCTGCCATTAACTTAAAGTGCACAAGGCTGCCATTTGCTCAGGTGCTTTTAGTAAACACGTCGAGCCCAGCAGGAGTTTGAAGACAGCGGAGCGGCACAGCCAGCCCAGGAACTTCCTGTTTGCCTGCTCTTCTGCCTGTTGCTGCACTTTACTCTTCCTCTGCAACCCCCCCCACCCCACCCCCCGCCCCCGCTCCGGCGATGTTCTCCCCCTGCTCTCCTGACCAGTGTATGACGTATTCACTGTGTGAGACCCCTTCAGCATAGTTGAAAGACACACACACACACACACACACACACACACACACACACACACACACACATGCTGGAGGAAGGTTTGCGGTTAGCAGGGTTTCTCTCTGGCTCCAGAGGCTCTGGCCAAGTCAGTGGTGAGGTTTGGCTCACCTCAGACACACACACACACACACACACACATACACACACACACACACACACACACACACACACACTTTCTCTTACTTCTTCCAGTGTCTCTATCCCTTCCAATGACCTGTTCATACATTGCTAAATGTTCGATCCACTTAGCTTTTCTGTCCCTTATAAAGCAGATGTGTGTGTAGATTTTGACGGACTGGATCCCTGCGTAAACCTCTGTAATTCCAGATGTTTTCCTTCTTTCCTCTACTCAGCACACAACAACGATTCATTGATTAAGCAGGAAGTAAGCGGAAGTCGTGATTGATCCTATTAAATGATCCTATTAAACCCACTCTGCTGTCGCCCATGAAACCAGAGTAAAAGGTAGGGAGAGCGATGGAGGGCATCGATTAGGAGGTGAGATAGGGAGCGATCGAGTGCAGTGATGCATTATGGGGCTTTAGGCCTCCTCACACATCCCATCCTTTTCTTTCCTGCCCACCATACCGGTGCCACCTGTCACTCACAACACCAAGGCCACAACTGTGGTCATTAAACGAAGCCGCTCTTGTTTTATGAGCAGACATAAAAACCCGTGACGCCGGCGCTGTTTACAAAAACATCACACTTCTTGAGAAAGAGAAACGGAAAAAAACAGGTTTACTGGTAGCGGAGGTGGAGGGGACGGCTGGGAACAGCGTGGACCACGCAGAACGCTACAGGGACACAACGGGCCACCTTTCCTTCTCCCGCGTGTGTTTGTCGGAACAGCGAATGTTTTCTCTGGTTCTGGTTAATGCTTAAATTTCCTGAGATCTGAGTTTAGCTGGTGGCTTTACTGACTCCAGCGTGTTTATCTAAAAACAGCAACTGAAAGAAGATGGGGGACATATGGCAGGAGGTTGCAGCGGCGTAAGAGAAGCATGCGAACTACTTATTGTGGCTTGGCCCTGCGCCCCAGGAGCAGCCTTGAGTTGTTGATTAGCTGTAGCCCAGCGCACCTCCGTGGAGTCGATGCTGGCACACAGCGAAGCCCATGGAGACAGAGTTCTGCCCAGGCCAGGAACCTCCGACTGGGGTTTGGAAGCCAGCCTTTATCTCACCGCCGAGAATATCCACAGTTACTGGTACACAGCTGGGGCCTTAAAAGCACTAGTGCTGCAGTGTGTGTGTGTGTGTGTGTGTGTGTGTGTGTGCGTGCAGAAATCATACACACGGGCGGCAGGTGGTATAGGTTAATAATTGTTGAATATTTAATCATATATGAATGCACAACATATGTGAATGTCTCTCTCTCTCCCACATGTACACTCACACACACACACACACACACACACACACGGTCACATCTCCACCCAGTAATACATCCATCATGGCCTTTGTGTCCTTTTCCGTCAGCTGCTCACTGCACTGCTCCTGTGTCTGTCTTGTTGCTAGGATACATACACACTCAGGGAGCAGCTCACCCCATGTCATACTTATCCTATCTGTACACACACACACACACACACACACATGCATCCATTTTTGTGCCATATACTGACTGAAAGAAATGTTATTGTCATTGTTTCTTTCAATGTTGTTCCAATGATAATTGAATTGGTTGATCAATAAATGGAATAATTATCTTTGACCTCCTCTGTAATCAAAGGTGCACGTGCCGAAGGACCGATAGAGGGCGCCATCCGCCCTGTTACCTAATTTGTGTGATGGCCTTGCGTCACTTCCTCCTTATCAGTGGGAATACCTCAACAGTGGCTCCTTTCTTTCTTCCCCCCCCCCCCCCTCCCCCCCCCCATGGCTGCTCCCCCCTGGTGCCTTTTTATCTGCTTTCAGGCCTCTCTGATTCTTCCACACCTCCTCTTCCCCCCCCCCCCGCCTCTTTTCGTCCCTTCCTTCCACTCTACTTCCCCACTTCATTTTCCTCTCGCTGCTTCTTCCCTCTTCCTTTACTCTTCCCTTCCAATCCATTCCCTCTGTGATTCCACCCTTTTTTCTTGCGTTCCCTTTCCTCCTCCTGGCACCATTCATCACTCCCCCCCCCCCCCCCTCGGGGGTTTGTTCTGCCTTAATCAGGAGCTTAAGTGTTGCATTTCTACCCAGACAATAGCTGCCATTCAGTCTAGCCTCGTTGTAAATAGGTGTGCCCTGTAAGTGTGCCAGCGGGCACGGCATGCTATCCTCGCCGCAGTAACGGTGACCGGTCGTAGCCTCCGGCGAGAGGAGGCACTGCTCCACACACACTCACACACACACACACACACGCGCGAACCAGGTGGAAGAGCAGAAATGTACTGAAAGATGCCTTTGAAACGCTGCCATACAACGACGGCCAAAGCAGTACACACAGAATCAGGCATGTCTGCACATGATTTTCATTTCTCCTGATTATGACTTTTGGAATTTTGAAAGGACCGGCCCTGTTTTACGTCTTTAAAAAAAAAGGGGTGGGGGGGATTGTGTGCATTTAGTGATGGCTGGACACAACCAGCCGGTTTCTTGGCCACCTGGGGTGCTTGTTCTACGAGGCTCTGCAGACCCCAGCCCAGCTGGATGATGCAGGCTGTCAGACTGGTGTGTCACGAGGAGGCTCGCCAGCTTCCCTCCAACACCCAACCATCTGTCTGCATCCACGATGGGCTCCACCAGAGTGGCATCACACCGCATATCAGTGGGATTCCATCATATCAAACAGAATATCCTGTGCTCTATTAGGCAGGCTGTGAACAAACTTTAACGGTATTTGGGCTCATCCACCAAGTGCAAATGGGTCGGAAAGTCGACATTTTTAGTGTGTGGCACATGCACCGTGACAGGCACAGAGACAAAAAGCAGGACGCTCACACTCAGCCGTCCTATCTATCCTCCTCAGATGGCCATTTGGGCTTGTTAAGCTATCGCCTGGTAACAGAGACAGCCTATCATCAACAGCCACGCCCCTCTGCACATGCTCATAGAGAGGGGCTCATTTGGATCTTTGAAGGGAAAACACGCACACACACACCCTCCACACAAATCCTGGCCTGTCATTGCGCTCCATTGTTTGGCGGCGGTTGCTTTTCCATGGTGTGACTGCCAGCAGATGGCTAGCACTGAGCTGTGCTAGCCGTATACGCCTCCCCCCAACACACAGGCACACAGACATACATAACTGTCCTATCCATTGGGAACATATGCACAGTGCCCATTGAGTCATGCTAGCGTTGGCACAATGCTCTACTTGCATTTTTCTGTTTTAAGGTTTACTGCAAAAGATCTGTATTTTTTTGCCTTTGCATGTATTTTTAGTCTCTTATTCCCTCTCCATACCCCCTTAGATGCACACGTGATCCTGGCAGAGTGGAGATTTCTTCGCTACAGGTGCCCCCATGACCTCTTTCACTATAATGACTGTGTAATCTCATAAAAGGGCCCCCTTGCCCCATTAGCATGTGTAAAGACCATTGTGTTTGTGTGTGTGCATGTGTGTGTGGTTGTGCATAAGTAACTGTTTTGAATCCTTCTCCAGCCATCCGTTGCATCATTTCGCTCTGTAGGTGTTTCTCCCTGTGTGTGCGTCTCTGTGTTTCGCCTGTGTGCAGAAGCAGGTGTCAGAAATAATGGAGTGTGCTGATGCAGTGTTAAAGCAGTCGCTAAGGCCTGAGGACCCCAGGGGTCACCCAGAGGTGACAGGTCAGGGTAGGGGTTAGGAGTCGGCTGTAGCTACACGACATTCCCCTGCTCGCTAATCGTTGCTCTAATGAAAGGCTGCAGAGTGGCAGCTGGTGGAGAAGAGGCGGTGCGAGAGGTGGCGTCAGAGGCAGCCGCTTGTAGGGGAGAGGAGAGGAGAGACGGGAGAGGAAGACAGAGGTGCAAGGGCAGTGTATCCAGTGAAAACGGTCACACACACTCACACAGAACGAGCAGCAATGCCGGCTGCACCAGGCCGAGAGGCTGGAGGAGCTAGCAAAGACAACCCAACAACGGTGGATTTAGTCGTGTTGGAACATCACACGTGTACACAACACCTCAACACACACCCAGAGGTACGCGTGAAACTGCTCTCTCCTTCCCTGTCTCACACACACACCGTGCAGCATGTGTGTGTGTGAGAGTGTAGAAAGCTGAGACTAATGACAGGTTTTGTGTTGTGTGTAAACCCGCTCAGCTGCCCCCTGGACACACTTTACCCAGCCACCTTCGCTCTCTCCCTCTGGAGAACAGGCTTGTTTTGCTCAGCTCTGCTGTATCTTTTACATACTGTAGATATTTTCCTGCTGACAGCAGTCAGCATTAGACAATAAAAACAGCGAGCCTTTTTAAAGATGGCTGCATTTCCACTCCACCTTTGATATGAAGCTAAATCAGGGAACAAGGATGGCTTTGTTTTTCCGCTTTATTGCGGATTCATGCTATAATGTGTCATCTCTGCGAACGCTGATCACTTCCATGTAAATCACTTGGTTGTTTCATCTGGGCTCAGTTCCTTCCTTCACAAGCAATTTCTGCCTGCCAGAGCAACATCTGGCGGCCACAGGAACAGCAAGACCACATGAATCCTGCTGCAGCTCAACACTGACGCGTCGTGTCTGAGAAATAACAGTTTTCCCAAACAAGCACTGGTTTTTAATTCCCAGCTCCTCTTCGGATTTACTCGACCACACTGAGCTCCCTCTCGACATCCCACAGCCTCTTTATCTCACCCACTTATCCCTCGTCCTGCTCCTGATTTGTACCCCCTCCGTCTTTCCTCCTACTCATATTTAAATGTCACCGAGAGTCAAATGTAACATGGATTTCTGTTCATAATGTCAAAGTCATGCCCAGGGGATTTTTAATATCTGCTGTCCTTTTCCTGCGTGCATGCGCTATTTCCCCTAATCCACACATGCAGCACATAAATGTGAATTTGTAATTAATTAAATATCAGATATGCTTGAAAAAAATCTAAACACTAGAGGATGTAATGCTTCAGGGCTTCAAGTATATTAATGCATGAACATGTGCTGGAGCAGGGGCGGAGCCAGAGGGCTGGCCAGGCCTGATTGGACACTCAAGGTGTCACCGTGGTGATTGACAGGTCACTGTGCAAATGCACCTTTAGCATCAGCTGAATAGCTGTGCAGCAGGGACAGAGAGCTACATGATTAAATAGACCATTTAAAGTGATTTGCTGGTGAGTTATAAATGAATGACAAGTTCACTGCACATGCAGAACAGAGAATATGTCTTCAAGTGAACTACAACTAGTCTCCTAATGGTTTATCTGTGCCAGGAGGCTAAAAGCTAACTGTAGCAAAGGCTAACATGATATTAATCTTGTGAGGACAGCACGTTGTCGTCGTCTGTATATCAAATCGAGTCCACATGATTCAGTTCAATCAGGCACCAAAATGGGGACGTACAGTATATATAATATTCTGTAACACAACCTCAGTGTTTAAAGCTTTTTATCCAGATTCAGTTTTGCTTGTTTGAAATTCTAATTGTTTGTAGAAAATTTTATGTAAAACTACTTGGTTTCTAAAGGCTTTTTAAAAAAAAAAAAAAATCCAAATACTGTGTATAATGTTTTATCTATTTTCGTTAAAGCAACATCTGCATCGTAGTTCCTCTGTTAATCTTCTCTTTATTAGAATGTGGCAACACCTTGTTTAAAAGTGTAGTTCTGCCACTTCAAAATAAAGAATCGGCTTGTTTGACACCAGGTCAGGCTGAAGTAAGTGAAACTAGCTTCTACCTGCCAGACAGACGTGAGTCAGACGGCCATTAACATCGTGTGTGCGTGACTTCCTGTCTGCACAAACTGCACCCACGAAAGCAGAATCGCTCCGGCTCCAACGCTCGGCACAGCTCCATGGAGCGCCAGCATCCTTCTGTCCTCCCGATCTGAGCTGGTGTCGGAATAACAGCCCACGGGGATCAATATTGCCACGTGTGCATCCTGTCCCCGGATATGCCACATCACAGGAAGGGACGGAATGTTTGCTCCACCAGCCCTGACGTCACTGTGGCTTCAAGGACGCTGATAGTCGGACCGCTTTGATCCGCTGACCCCCCCGTCTCACTTGTGAAGCTGGGTGGGGTCGCCACCATGGTCAGACTGACAGTAGTTTATGTTCCAGTGCTGTCGAAACAGCTGTATCTGTTTCAGAGATGCCCTCCATTCATCCAAATCCGATCACTTATCGGGCATTTTTTTATGATTCATTCTGGAAACGACGGCTTTGCTAATCCGCCTGCTGAACACACAAGCCAAATCCTTTGTTAGTGAATATTAAAAGCCCCTTGGAAGTCTCCACTCATGTTAAAATAGGCCGCTCTAGACGCTTGATGGAATACTGCACGTCTGCCTCCTTCTAATGAGATTCTTTTCTGCCTCCTGCCTAATTGTGTCTCACCAGCTTCCCTCAGATCAGCTTCAGTCTGCGGGTTATTTCGTGTGGGCTTCCTGTTCTTCTGCCCTTGACTGACCTAAACCTGACCTGTGTTTCAGCCCTGGGCGTCCTTATGGCAACACTGCATGTGTGTGTGTGCGCGCGTGTGTGTGTGTTGGGGAATAATTTGAATGTTAGGCTCGGACAATACTGCTACAGAGGCCACCGAGGCAGAAAAAGGATGACATGGGAGCTCCAGGGTGGACAGAGAGACCGTGAGAGAGAGAACTAGTAGGAAGAGAGGGAATTTGGAGAGTAATGGACAAAGAGTAGCCAGGCTCTTTTTAACTCGGTCTCCGTGGAAGAGGGATGTCAGTCTGTGTCAGTTCGCTCCACTAAGCAGCCTGAAGCGGGAGAAACGGATCGCTCCATCCTCCCCTCGCACTCCTTTCTTGCTCTCTCTTGCTCTCACTCCTTCCTACACTGTCCCTTCTTTCTGGTCTCAGATCTGTTGGTTGTAGCTTTTCTGCCTCAGTTGAGAGGAGCAGAAACATTGCACAGCCCAGGGGAAAACAGCCAGACTAAAAGACCACGCAGGAACCAGTCGTCTCTAAAAGGCGGCCAGCGTTTACAGCCTCCACTCGCTACTGATCACACTTCAGGGGGGGCGAGGCGAGGTCCGCTCCAGATGCTGCAAGAATGGGGCCCTGGAGGTGGGCCACGCTGCCACTGCAGCCCCCGCCCCCACCGTCCCACCCCCCCAACCCCCAGTGTTTCGGGAGACTGGCACACAGCTCTTCAAACACACGAGGGATCAAATCCTCAAATCCCTTGGAAATGTCAGCCACGTTTGAGGAAATGTCAGTGGGCCACACACAAGTGCACGTCAGGCAGCACGTGCACGCTGGCGCACAGATGGTCTTAGCAGCGTGATGTAGGGCGGCCGCAGAGCGAAGTCCAGCTCACGAGCGGCATTTTGCCCTCGCTGACTCGTGGCTGTGGAGCTGATCTTGAGCCTTTTTGCATGGCTAAACATCTGTTTTGTGGCGGTTAGCGGCGCCTCTCAGTACCGAAATAGTCGCTTCGCTCACGTGTTTCGTGTTAAAAACATCACCTGATATCAATTTCACGTCCAAACTCCTCATGCGCTGATCCTGAGTTGATCAGGTGACCTCATCTCCAGCCTCTGACATCATCCCGTGCTCACATTGATCACCATTATACCAGCATTTAGGATGACCCCGCCCCCTGGTGACACGCTGGCCCGCGTGCTCTCACCTCCTCTGCTTATCGACGCTCCCCCTTTGCTGCTTCCTCCATCTCTTGGTATCGACACGGACGGCCCTGAAGAAAAGAGCCCCCCCAGGAAGAAGCCTGGCTGTGTGAGCGAGACAAAGGGGCTGGAGTCCGAGGCAGCGACAGCACCGCTTCCAGTGGGTGACAGGTGAGATGTGGGTCAGCGAAGCGCCTCCAGAGGTCGTGACTCTCTCGACAGACAAGCCTCTCTGTCCACAGCACTCTCGACCCCCCCACGCAGGCCTGCAGGCCTTCGCTGGTTATCTGCAGCTTCGTATGGAGGCCACACGTGGCTGCTAATGTTTTGGGATCCTTTGAGGGCAGACAGCTCTCCACAGACTCTTGAGTGATTTCTGCTGGCAGCCTCTCTCCTCGTCCTTCATTATCATCCATCACCAACGTCCTCCTCTGTGATTAGAGGGGATGATGCTGTGGAATTAACCTCATTTAATTAATACCTACTTATTTCCCATTGCACCCTGTTACCCCGGCCCTGTACCAGCAACAGCATCATTCGTTGCTCCCACCGTCAGACGTGCATCTGTAGGTTTCCTGAGAAACAAGTGTGAACATTTTATGTCCCTTTATTAGCATTAAATACGCCAGTTTTGTTTTATTTCCATTCAGCCTAAAGCGGCTCTGGCTGATTGCATGGGCACGACACCTAAACGTGGATTTGCTGTGCATCAGATCTCAACTGTGAAGCCGGTGCCACAGACCCGGCATCTGCCATCTGTCCGTTCCTCGTTTTGTGTGAGAAATGACAAAACCAGCTCCTTCTGGTCGGGCGCGTTAATCCCCAAGCTCAGACGTGGCTATTTACCTTGATAGCTGATATTTTAAGGACTTTAAAATAGATCCAAGCATACTCGGCTAATAAGCCGAGGAAGGAAAGACAAGCAAATACATCTTGTCTGTCTGAGGCACCAACAGGAGAATCCCAACGAGGCCCAGCCAGCGCGTGGGAAGAGGTGGGCTGTCTTGAACAAAGGTTGAGTTTATTTTTAAGTGAGGGCTGCTTAAATGGTTTTTTAACCCGCTGGTGTTGTGGAGGCAGCTGTTGGGACTTGAAGGGAGAGCAGGTGGGCTGAGGCGGTTGAAACAAACCTTCCAAAGTGAATAATAAAACAAAGCTGACCAGCAGGGAGATTTCCATATGGGCCAACAGCCAGAAACGCTTGCCTATATTTGGGTGGTATCTGCGGCTGCGGTCTGGAGCTGCAGGAGGAAGTGTGGATGTAACCTGATGCTTGTAAACACCTGCAAGTGTGTGTGAGTGTGTGTGTGTGTGTGTGTGTGAGTGTGTGTGTGTGTGGTGTGTGTGTGTGTGTGTGTGTGTGTGAGGGAGAGAGGGAGAGAGGGAGAGAGAACGCGGTTGAACTCCCTCCCCTCAGTGCCTCGTGAGAAGTCATTAGAAATCAGTCGTGTGTGTTATTTTTAGCCGTGTGTGTTTACGAGAGGTGGTCCGAGTCTCGTCGGTCTTGGGGGGCTCTCTGTCGCTCTGCGCCCCCGTCTGCAGCTCAGCTATCTATATTTCATAAGCCCAGGGTGCCTTTTTGTCTTAAGACGTGCGGCACCTCCCCTGGCTGTCTGTGCTGCCATCACAGCCCCCCCCCCCCGACTCCGCTGCCTCCCCAGGCTGACAGCCACCCTCTGCTCCTCCCTCTGCTTTTCATGGTCAGCTTGTCTCTCTCCTGAAGGCTCATCCCTCGTTCCTCTCAGGGAGGAGGGATGAGCCGAGGGAGCCAGACTTGGCCTGTCAGGAAGGCTGGTCCCGTCTCCGTCGCGCTCAGCCTTTGATTCTATCTGTCTGTTTGTTTTGCTGCTCCGTCGCGCTGGGGGGGGGGGGCTTCTGTACTCGCCACTGCGTCCCCTTCAGCTCATGTTTTCTCTTTTTTTTAGGTTCTGTGACAGCAGCTAAAAATGGCTGCACCAGTGACAGGCTGCAGCTGCCGTTAATTGCTGCATTTGCACTTTCTAGTCGCTTCGACTGTTTGCGTGCAAAAACTTTGCAGTCGTGGAGGTTTGTGACGGTTCCACGACGCATCCTGTCGGTCATTAGAGTGGGGGGGTCACTCGCCCCTTGAGGTGCCAAACCAAGAAGATTGTTGTTATTATACCCGTCTTGGTGTTTATGCATGTTGGGTCACCTGATTGTAGCTAAATAAGGCGAAGCGCTGCTTCACGTGTGGTTCCGTGGCGGCGAGGCGGCCCGACGCTGCTTCACGTGTGGTTCCGTGGCGCCGAGGCGGCCCGACGCTGCTTCACGTGTGGTTCCGTGGCGCCGAGGCGGCCCGACGCCGCTTCCTTTATTCCTCCTCTCAAATGTGCCTGTGTTGTGTTTCAGGGCTGCGCTGTGATTGACAGCATCACTGGGGCCAGTAAGGAGGAGTCCTCTCCACCTCTGGGGGAAGACGCTCCTTCTCAAGCTGCGACCTTGGAGCCCGACCGAACCGACAGAGGCGAGCGCCCTCGTTCCAGTGAGTACTGCCCCCCCCCCCCCGGCCGGCTCACAGCCTCTCCTGTTGCTGCCTTTTGAAGGTGTTTTTCCTGTGTTTGCCACCTTTCATTCAGCTCACATCAGTCTCTTTTCTTTTTATACCTGCATCCAAGTGTCACGGGCTCTTAAAATATCTCAGTCTTTTAACTCATGTATGTAAAAAAAGTCTTTGTCGTTTCCAATTATCCTGATCTTGGATCAATTTTATGGCCACGGTTTCATTCTCAGCTCTGACTGACGCTTGGTGTGCTTTTATTCCAAAGATCTACTTTATCCTTGACTGAATAAGATGTTTTAGCGCTTCAAAAACACGCCATTTCATCCACAAACACACACGGTTTTACTTGACCCAAACATCTATTACCTGTTTTTGTCGCCGTGGCGACCTTGGGACACATCTTTCAGCCTGAGACCGCAGGAGATCATTTCCCTCCAGTTTGCTTTGCAAATGCTCACGGATGTTTTCTCCCCCTTCAACTGTAATCACCTTGAAGTATCAACAGACAACGCACACACACACACACACACACACACACACGCACACACACACACACACACACACACACACACACACTGCTACATTTCATTTCTGGAGTAAGAGTTTTGTGGCCCTTTCACTCACTCCATCTCCCCCATCAACACGACGGTTTTGGGCCACATGTACCCAGAGAAAATGGTCTGAGGCTCAAGACGCGGTGATGACAGAGGCATGAATGCACACAGGAAAGTGACACGTGCGCGAGCGCGTGTGTGTGCCCCGAGGGAGGCCACCACTACATTAGGCTTTGGAGCGCAGTGCGTTTATGTGGAAAGTGCTGCTGTCTCCTCACATCAGTGTAGCGGGGCTGCCTCCTCACTGCAGAGCTCCACTCTTCTGCTTCTTTAGGGGGCATTTTCTTACGCCAAAAGTCTCGCATCCAAACAGTTTCCCCCCGACTCCTCAGACTTTTCGCTTCATCTCGTCTTCTTTGCTTTTTCCTCGGAGGCTATTTTTGTCCAGCCGCGAGGGCCCCCACACCGTTTACAGGTGCTGCACCCACACACATGCACAACGGCTCAACCACAAGTCACAAGCTTAGTTAAACAGTTATGACGGAGGCCAGCTCACGTTCACACGCACGCACAGGCACGCGTGCACGCACAGGCATGCACGCACGCACAGGCATGCACGCACACGCAGGCACGCACGCACACGCAGGCATGCACGCAAGCACAGGCACGCACGCATGCACAGGCATGCACGCAGGCATGCACGCACACGCAGGCATGCGCGCACACGCAGGCATGCGCGCACGCACAGGCATGCACGCACATGCAGGCATGCACGCACGCACAGGCATGCACACAGGCATGCACGCACACGCAGGCATGCACGCACACGCAGGCACGCACGCACACATGCGTTGCCCCCCGTGGTTCATTGTGGCTTGAGAACGGGGCTTTCATGAGTTATTTAAGTGCCCTCCATCGTGTGTGTGATGTACGTTAGCTCACGCTGACATGACACGGCCCATTTACCTGCTCGGGCTGTTGTGGGGTTAACACAGAACGGATCAAGACGCCCAGCCTGTCATGGTTGGAAGACTGTTGGTATTAAATCATGAAACAGGCGCCTACACAGCCCGTGGAGAGGCTGATGCTTTCAGACGGTACGGGCAGCAGCACGGCACAGCGTCACCTGCAGCTCTGGGCGCTCAGTCACATGACACATGCACTGGGAGACACGCTCCCCTTTAACCACTTAACCACATTACGCATTCATGAAGAGAAAGCGACAACAATATGCTTCCAATCTGCAGCCTGACGCTCAAAGAAGTTGTAGTTGCTCTGGCTGAAAGTGACCATCAATACATCAATATCATCGCCGTAGAAACGCAGCCACAACAGAAGCTCGTCGCCGAAACGATCTCAGGAACATTTAAACGACTCTTTAAGACTCCACATGTGCCCTGAAATTACACGATGATGTGATTATCGTGAGATGAGCCGTTAGCGTGCTTTGATTGGCCTAGCTCGTTTGACAGCCTTGGCAGCCTCGTGCATCTGGCTACCAGCCCACCAGTGCATTCATCCAGCCCTTCAAGATGGGGTGCGTGCACAGCACTACATGATTCACAGTATCTGAGCATGAAGGAGGACGTCAGTGCGACGGATCGATGTCCATGCAGCCGCTGTAGCTGCCGTGGCTAACGTATCGCATTAAGGGCACCGCGTGGCGAGCCGCCAGGCTAACAGAAGGGGCAGTAAGACCCAGAGTGGTAAAAGCTAACGGTCGTGTCGCTGCACGCTTTGACATGGAGAAAAGAGCAACAGGTGGAGGGATGAGGCGGGATGCTCACATAAAGAAGCCAGCAGTGGGACGATGGGTGCTGCAAGGTGTGGAGAGGGGAGGACAAGGCCGTGGAATAAAGGGACAGCAGGGGATGTTTAGAGAGAGGGAGATCAGGGGTTGAGGAGATAGAGAGAGGAATGCTGCTGGTGCCCCCCCCCCCCACGCCCCCTCTTTTATTCTTTGCTTTTGTCCCCCTCAGTAGGGATGACAGGAGGGTGGGCTAACTCCGAATGACAGTGACAAGCTTGCCATTGCTCCCATGAAATGCTGTTTCTGTGTGTGTGTGTGTGTGTGTGTGTGTGTGTGTGTGTGTGTGTTGTGTGTGTGTGTGTGTGTGTGTGTGTGTGCGTGTGTGTGTGTGCGCGTGCGCACGTTTTTGTTATGCATGATTAAAATGCCACCAGAGACCAGGGTATTGTGAGTCTCCTGGCAGTTCCACGCTTGGCAAGGTGCCAGAATAGTTAGTTGTTGGTGTGTGTGCGTGCGTGCATGCCTGTGTGTGTGTACGTGTGTGTGTGGGCGTGTGTGTGTGTGGGCGTGTGTGTGTCCATAGCCTCTTTTGTCTGTTGCATTTGAACGTTTCTTCAGGAGGTGAAGGATCTGCTTGACTGTGTGTGACTGCATTTCTGTATTTCTGTATTTCTGTATTTCTGTATTTCTGTATTCCTGTATTCCTTCTCCGTCTCCGACGCTCCAGGATGACGGCAGGATTTTTGAGAAACGGAGCTCTGTTCTGCAGCCTGGCGCCAGTCCTGGCAGGCATTGGGGGAATTAGTCAGGAGACAGTGGGTTTGGCCCCGTGCCACAGTTATTAGCCACTTAGAGGGTGGGCACGGGGTTATGCCCTGACTCAATCGCTCCCTGTATTTGCATGTGTGTGTGTGTGTGTGTGTGTGTGTGTGTGTGTGTGTGTTCTCCTCAGTCGCTCCTGGTTGATTTGCGCCCTTCCTCGCACATTCCAAACTCCCCAAAAAAACAAAACAACTGAAGAAGTGGCCATTAAGCTCCCTTCCTTCCTTCCGCCTCCCTCTCTCTCATCTTTCCTCCACATGGGTTTGATTAGGCTGGGCGAGGGCGCAGCGTTGGTGGGGGAGACCTGCCTCCTGTGGCCTTTGCAGAAGTCACACCATCTTGTTTGGAGGCTCGATGGCCGCCTGCTGTGAGGTTGAGGCTCATCGTGGTGCTCGGAGGTCGGGTTACAGACATGTTTGGGCGGTAGTCCTGAAATAAAGATGACCACTTAGTGCAGGACCTCCAGACCTGCAGCTTTTGACCCCAGTTCAACCAGGAAACAGGTGTTGAAGCAGGATTAGGCCAGACGGGCTGCAACCCCGCACAGCTGGCTGTCTTTGTCTGTTTATTTACAGCGTGTGTGAAAGCAACGCTACCACAAGCCCAGAGGGACAAAATGACTTGGTTATGCAAAGATTTAGATCAAATGCATTCATGAGAAATGTATATATTTATGTGAAGTGAATCCAGGTACACAGGTTAGCTGATCTTTAGCATAAATGGATACGATACTGGAAATCCATGATTCTCTATATTGTTTACAGTATTTCAGCGTTAGCAATTAGAGCCTCGTTAGGGCGAATCAAGGGTTGAGGATCCACCTGAACTGTCTTTTTGAGCCGATATCCGGTTCCGAACCCTGAGGCGGTGATGACATTCCCAACGGGAGGCCAAATGTTCCCCTGTAGTGCTGGTAAAAAAGTGGAGTCAGAGGGAGTCAAACACATTTCATACAGCTGGAAATAAACGTCTGGTTTAGACGAAGCTTCAAAGAC
This sequence comes from Takifugu flavidus, assembly GCF_003711565.1. NCBI lineage: Eukaryota > Metazoa > Chordata > Actinopteri > Tetraodontiformes > Tetraodontidae > Takifugu > Takifugu flavidus. The sequence continues at coordinate 18,569,854 of NC_079521.1, read as the reverse complement.
ACCGTTTCATCTTTAATCTAATCAGAGCCTGTGGACATCAGGGCTTTCCCCTCCTTACTAGCGGAGTGTTCGTAAAGGTTAGGAGCATCTTTGTAGTAAACAGAGCTTTCATTTCTTCCTTTCCGCTGCTCCTCTCACTCAATCACATCTCCATTTTCCCTCCTTCCCAGCGTTTCCCTCCTCCCTCTCTCCTCACACACTGTCCTCCCCTGTCAGGTGACTTGGCTGAGACTAAGTGCCTTTTTCTGTTTCACAGCAGGTGGGGCTGTAATAAAAGCGTGTCAGTGGGAGACTGGGGTCGCTCTGTCACATGCTCTTTGCCTTCCGTCCGTTACCTCCCCCCCCCCCCAGCCCTCGCCCCGTCCCCGCTAACCCACCACCTTCCTTCCCTCTTTCTTTTCTTTGCCACCTTCTCTGCATCTCTGGCTTTCTTCAGGGACACAATAATAAGCAGCAGCAGGAGCTGCACACACACACACACTCACACACTCACACACACACACACACACACTCACACACTCACACACTCACACGCTCACACACACACACACACACACACACACACTCACACACTCACACACACACACACACACACACTCACATTTACTCGATATATAAATAGTGCAGGTTAAGTTTTATTGTTTGCTGAGCTGCTGCTGCCAACCGGTCTCTCCTGTTCTTCAGTAAACCTGCAGGCTGCATGGAAATCAGCTTCCTGTTCTGTTCTTTGTCCCTTCGTGTCAGCTCACGGGGCATGCGCTCGTATGCGTGCGCGCCACCCTTGAGAGGCCGTCTGCGCACGTGTGCTTTCCAGTTCCCTTTAAAAGCAGAGGATTTTTCCATTTTGTGTGTATTTGTGTGCACATGGACTCGTACCTGCTCGAGCCACAGGGTGGCAGCACTGAGCCCTTTCTTTAGCACACAAGCGCGCTGACACGGGCACGCCGTCGAGGTCACGTTCACGCAGGCACATGCGCAGCCCTCTTTAGTGTGTCTTTGCTTGGGATTGTGTAAGGTGACTGTTGTGAATTATTCAGTAAGAGCCTTGTTAATGGCTGACAGTGAACATGGCCTCTCTGCTCCTCTGTTAGCCCGCTACTAGAACATTCTGGTTCATTCCAATCTGTTCTTCTCTTTGTCACAAATGCTTCAATACAATACTCATAAAAAGCTTTTTACATTTCTTGTAAGAAAACAGGAGCAATTAATTCAAAATATGATTGAAATTAATTAGCTTAATATTGTTTCTTCTTTATCCACAAAAAGAATCATTCTCTTTACCGTTTTCTTCTGTTCGGCTTAGCTGTTAAACACACACAGGACATGTGTGTGTTCACACATAGGACGTGTGTGTGTTTGCATGGGAGCGTGCGCATGTTCTGTGCGTGCCTGTCTAGCTAGGCACTACTCATGTTCATGCTGATGCTGAGCTTCATGTCTGTTTGTGATGTGGCGGGAGAATAATATGACAATAGCGCTCATATCATCTGCACTAAACATATTAGAGCGTCCTTTTTTGTCTCTGTGTTAAAGTTCCTGCTTCGCTCAGTCCGTTGTTCCCTCTGATGCAATCAGGGACAGTGGGAGCCATAAAGCCTGGTGCAGCAGCCTGCTGAAGCTGCTGAGGTCTGGCCAAGCTCAGGCAGCTTCTGGGAGAATTGCTAGTGACATGTCCTGGGTGAAACACCCTCTGCTGGGACCCCCAAGCAGCCTCCCTGGCTCCAGCCTGGCTGATGGAGTCCAGCCACCCCCACCGCTGCTGCACGTCCTTCTAACATCTGTCGGTCTCATCAAAATAGTTGCTTCCTTGTTCCTCCCAAGATCTCACCACTTCCAGGATCCTTCCCACCGAACATCTTCGCCTTCTTCCTCCCTTCACATGATCTTTCTGTCGTCTCACATGGACGCTTTCTGTCCCCCCGTCCTTTAGATGTCCACAAAACCTTGAAGTGGAGTCGCGTGTGAGAATTGCTGCTAATTAGGCAGCAGCGACAGTGGTGGGGTGTCTTTAGTTCAGTGGCGTGTTGAGAGAGACAGAAATGCCGACTATCAGTCCAATTTCTACTCTCAGAGCCTCAATGAAAGAAAATGAGACGCTTCCAAGCAGGAAAATTAAGCATTTGCTGTCGTCCTTTTCATGTCCCGTCACTGTCTTGTATCCTTTTATCTACTGATCCAGGCTGTTGGGTGGGGGGGGCTCCAGGACGTCTCCTACTGTAGAACGAGCACCGGCACCCCCTGACACCACAGCTTGGAGACGACTGCCTGCTTTTTGGGATTTTGGGGCATTCACAAACACCTGTGTGGCCACGGCCGCTGCTCTCCTGCGTGTGCTAATAGCCGCGGCTTTAAGCGAGAAACAGGAGGCGTTTTGGAGTTGTCAAGACATCCAAGATGTGGGAGGGAGCGAAACACTGAGACGCAAACACTGAGAGCTATTGATCTCCTCCCCGGTTAAACTCTGACTCAGTGACCTCGCTTTCTTAGCACCTTTGTGCATGTGTGAAAGCGTGTTGTGGACGATAACCACTGAGAGCACGGAGGCTTGCTTCTGTTAAGTGGCCTCGTGAACATTTAGCAGCGGCGGCGGCGGCGGCTTCGCTAACAGGCAGGTTTGAGTTTACAAGCGCGACTGCAGCTCGTGAGTTGGTTTGTCATTCTCATGTTAGCATGATGCATAAACTGTTCGCACGAGACCTCACGCGAGCCTCCAACATACTCAATTTCTTCTTCTCTTTTTATTTTCCCTATGAAGGTTCCCTCTCCTGTCCTTATGTGTGTGACAGTTGACACATTTATGGACAATTTGCCAGTGCCAGCTGAGACAGAAAGCTATTTACAGCCTGGCGTTATACACACTTTGGACTCTGGCGGTTAGCATAAATCCACCACCGGAGCCGGCGGATGATACACAATGTTGACAACTCTGGTCGTTAAATCTTCAAATATACTGTCGTTGGCAGGTGATGACTCAGTCAGCCATGTTCGGTCCTTTTTAACCTTCCTAATACTCCTGTCCTCAGAGAGATGCACCTCGCCCACAAACATCAGACACATGTTGAAGGCCTGCGCCGCGGTTATTTATGGCTCGCTGCCATCACATTAACAGCCGGCTCTGGCTTCTCCTCCCCCTGTCTTGCGTTACCCACCTCCCCCCGCTCATCCCACAGCCCCTTCAACTATCATTTAGCTTTACGAGGGGTCCTAAAACAAGCCCGAGGTGCACGCCCCTCCCCCTTTGTGCCGTAGATTGATATCCTCCTTAAGTCAGACATGCGCCTCTCCGTTACTGAGGAGAAATTGATGGCAGATGGGTGTGATGGGAGCTGGCAGGGTGTCACAGGAGTTTGGCTGCGCGTGTATCGAAGTCTGTGTTTGCACGAGGCCGCTACCAGTGTGCGCCGCATACGAAAAGACTTATTAAGGGAGGCAGAGGAATCGGTTTTAGGTTAGGCTGAGGAGGGCGGCACTAATGGAGGAGTAAACCCGCAGCGAGGCTGGAAGACTCACACAGATCGGGCAGAGGAGGGAGGCAGGCTTATTTTTTATGAGCCGTCCCTCTGTGTATGATACTGTTGCTATAAACAAGACGTCAGCTGAAGAGGGGCTGTTTATAAGGTTCTCCCAGAGTGCGACTATCAAACAGCCTGTGAAATCCTAATCAGCCCGTGTGTGTGTTTGCCTGTGTGGTTGTCGTCCACCAGAACAACCATCTGTCTCGTGCACTAACAGGAACACCCAGCACAACCGTCTTTGTGTTATTTCCTGTTTGACGAGCCTGGCTACGGCTCGGGCGTGTGAAGCAACAGACGCCGCGGCACAAGCCGGAATCTGTCGTGAGGGACGGCAGCAGCGCAGCGTTCCTCTGCCTATCACTGACACACACCTGGATGGAGTTCATGGCCACGCTTTTCCATCGCTCTGTGTTTTTGTGCAAACTGCATTAGCATACATTGGGTGTAGCGACTAAACAGGATTAGGCTAATCTCATGAAGAGATAGCGAGTCACCTTCACCATATGGCCATGCTAACCCGCTAAGCTCACCAGATTTTGGTTTCTCCAGGTTTGTCTGAATGGAGAGATCATTAAGCTTGTTTACTAGCTTGTGTGTGTGTGTCGCATTCGCTGCCTTTTTTTTTTTTTAATTCCTTGGAGAACAAAGAAAAGGTTTGTTTGATTAATTATTGCTGTTAGACGTGAATGTAAATGATCAAAGCAGCACATTTGCATTCTGTGTTTAATTATTCATGAGTGCTCATGAATTGGGACACCTGTGAGGCCTCTTTTCTCTGCAGCTCCCAACCTCACAGAGGGGCACACAGGCGTGTCTTCAGACGCGACCCGGCGGGTTTGAGCCGGGCTTCTCGCCGCCGCGCTCCGTTGTACGCGGAGCTGCGGGTCACTGCCAGTTCATGTTGATATTATTAGGTTACGTTTTGGCTCTGGCTGAGGTTCAAGCGATCTGATGAGATTACTGCAGGGTGTTAAAGCCCAGACTGTCACCCTGACTCCACGATTCACCTCTGCAGAGACAAGGGGGGAAACTTTGATGTAATTATCCACACTGCTGCCATCTCAGACGTCCGCGGAGGGCTCGGCGAGGGGAGGATAAATCAGAGCGAGGTAAGGGGGGGCCACGAGGTGGGAAGGGGAGAGAAGGGAAAATAAGTGCAGAGAGGAGCGAGATGCTGACAATGGCACAAAAGTAGGTATTATTTGCCTCTTTTTCTTCTTCTCTTCTCCCATCTCTGCCCCTCATCATCAGCAGCGCCCGGCTGCTGCTGAAATGGGCCCTTGTTACCATGGATATAAGCGCCGGCTCTGCTCCACTCGATGGGGCTGGGTGATAAATGGTGGGATAGGGAGGAAGTTAATAATTTATCCCAGGGAGGGGGAAGCGTTCTGGGCAGCGTTACCTAGTGTAATGGGTTAAGTGCAGCGATTGCTGCGTGCAGAGCAATAGACTCTCAGGAGGTGATGTATAAAAAATGAATGAGTGCTGGAGTGGAGCCTGCTGGGAAGGAACTATCAGGGGAAAGTGTGTGTGTGTGTGTGTGTGTGTGTGTGGGGAGGCAGGTGGGGGATGTGTTTTGGGAATGCGGCTTTGTCGCTCCTCGCAGGATTGTCAGGTGAAGACGAGTGGCGCCATAACAACGGCTGCTCTCGGCGCCTCCCCCCGTTTCATTTTCACCAGAAATGAAAAAAGGGCTTAATAAGCTTTGGACTTTTGAAGTGTGACGGCGGCGCTGACAGACGAAGCTGCGGCACAACGGAGACGCCGAGCCCGGCCGTGCACGTCGTTATCAATGACTCATTGACATGCGTGTGCGCCGTCGGGAGGGGGCGCCGTCGGGAGGGGGCGCACGCCGCGGCGGCCCACGTGACATTTCCTGCTCTTCTATACGTTTGGATCCTTGCCTGTTGTTTCCCTGCAGACCCATTACAGGAGGTTCCTTTTAACACAACACCTGCTTCATGTCTTCTTAACAATTTATGAGGCTCCTCACACGGCTCCGTTTCCATCCTTACACCTCGCCCTCGCTAGCTCGCCAGTCTGCCTTCTGGAGGCTGCTGGTGCGTGCCCACGGTGATGTAAAGGTCACGGCATCGTGTTAATCCCAGAGAACATCTCAGATGAGATTGATTTCATTATTGTCGCTTTGGCGCTCCGTACGCAGAGCCTCAAAGCTACTTAGAGTGATCCCCTCTTAGCGACGGCAGAAGAGAAGCGGCGCCGCGGTCTGTTATCTGCGTTTGAGCCGGGGTCTATTGTGTGGGACGCCGCCGTGCGTCTCTGGGTGGATTTGGAGCGGAACGGGCTCGTGTTGAACACAACGCCATGCCCCAGAACACAAAACAGAGCATCTTTTCACCGCCATGCCTCCCGCTAACTGTTTGATGATTCTTTTATACACACAGATCAGTACAGTGTGAGGGGAGCGCTAACTCACCAGAAAACCAATTTCTGCTCTTTTATCTCAATTTCCACGTTTTCGGTGGCTAATAAATGATGATCTTGCGTTGAACAATATTTTTCTTCCCGTCCGCCTGAAGAGTAGCGGCTATGTTAGCATTTAGCAGTGCAAAGGAAAGAGGAGGAAAAGAAGCAGCAAAATGTGATTATTTACTGTCCTCAAGAGAGTGTAACAGCAGCGGTGACGCCCGCTGACATCAGAGGCCCCGGCGACGGACGTCAGGCTGCTGCCTGTATAAAAAGATCCTCTGCTTAATGTGGACGTCAAAGAGTCGGTCCAGTCAGCTAAAGGCTAAAGGCCAGAAGCTGGACCGTCAGCCTCGGTCACAAACAAATGTGTGTGTGTGTGTGTGTGTGTGTGTGGGGGGGGGGGGTGAAGAGGTGAAGAGAACATCTTAGAAACTTTCCTCCTGTGACCCTGGATTAGAAAAATGGAGATGTGAGTGAGAAGACTGCAGAACCAGGACCTCGTAGGCCTTTGATAGAGCTTAATGTTCCCTCTCCATTCAATCATCTCGTCCCTCCGTGCACACATGCGTACATGCACGGCACCAAGGGTTGATGTCACCCAACTTTTGGCTCGACACGCTGACGTACATCTCATGATGACAGGCGAACGCACGCTGATGCGGCAACATGCACGTGAAGCCCTCCCCTTTAACCAGGTTGCCTTTGTTTCCAGCATCTGTTTCCCTCTGTGATTAATTGCAATTAGGGAGATGTTTGAAGGCCCGTGGAAGAACCCAGCGAGAGGAAAAACATCAAGATTAATGAGGGAAGGCATTCATCAGCGAGAAGGAGGGAAGGAGCAGAGGGAGGGAGAGGAGAGATAGAGGGAGGGGAGAGAGAGGAGAGAGGGGAGAGAGAGGAGAGGGAGGGAGAACGTGAGGAGGATAGAGGGATGGCTTGGTCCAAAGGGAGCGGCTGGCAGAGGGAGAGATAGAGGGAGGGGAGAGAGGGGAGAGAGAGGAGAGGGGGGAGGGGAGAGAGGGGAGAGAGAGGGAGAGAGACCGTGAGGAGGATAGAGGGATGGCTTGGTCCAAAGGGAGCGGCTGGCAGAGGGAGAGGAGAGAGGGGAGAGAGAGGGAGGGAAAGATAGAGGGATGGAGAGATAGAGGGAGGGAGAGGAGAGAGGGGAGAGAGGGAGGGAGGGAGGGAGGGAGAGATAGAGGTTGAGAGATAGAGGTTGAGAGAGGAGAGAGACTCAGTTGTTGAAGCCCAGGTCACACAGCGACACCACAGGGGACTGATTAAATATGGAAATTCTAATTGCTAATTGACCTTTATTAATCAGCGGTGGGATGTGTAGTGCATATTGGTGTGTGTGTGTGTGTGTGTGTGTGTGTGTGGTGTGTGTGTGTGTGTGTGAAAGAGAGAGAGAGAGAGATTCTATGTTTGGTTGTTTGATCCCTGCGACTCTCTTGTCTCAAAGAGCTCTCTCATGTTTAAACACAGCATAATGGGAGAGGCATCTACAATAACACACACACACACACACACACACACACACACACACACACACACACACACACACACACAGTTGTAATGAAAGTGTGAGCATATCTTAAAAAGTTAAACGGTCACTGCGGACCATCAGTCAGCTGCCAGATGTACAATCATGATGTGACTCACATGAAGTCAGAGTTTTCTGCCGTGGACGCGTCGCCATGGCAACGTCTTACTGTAAAAATGGGCGTTTTCTGTGCCACCAGGACAGTCAGTGCTTATTTTTTTTGCCATCAAAACATGTCACATATTATCTCTCTCTCTCTCTCTCTCTCTCTCACACACACACACACACACACACACACACACACACACACACACACACACACACACACACACACACACACACACAGATGTCACTCACGCCAGATCACACAGATTAGATTAGAGACCTTAAATTCATTAACCCCAACCATCATTAGAGCCACGTGTAAACCGGTTTCAGCCGGTTTGTCATTCATCCTCCAGATCTGGACCGTTTCCTCCAGAATAACAGGAAACACATTAAAAAGTGTTAATCGCACGTGCAGACGTGCATTTTCCCCTCTGCATTCAGGCTTTTTGTTGGCCGCTGGGAGCAACAGTTTAAGAGGTCTTTTCTGAAAGGAGCTTTGATGGCGGAGGGGGGGGGGGGATTTGTGCGCGCTCCTCTTCAACACTCACGAATTTCAAGTGCTGTTTCCGTGGTTTCGAGGGAAAACGGACGAGCCCGGTGCTGCGTTCAGGCTCGCCGTGGTTCTGGGCCGGGTGGCTGCTGAGGCTGAGGGTCCATTCTGATCCCCCAGAGACACAGAAGGGGGAACTCCTTCCCTCTTAGCCTTTTCTTCTCTAATCCTGTTAGCTCGGTTCAGGATCAGACCGCCATGACTGGCCCTCTAACAAAATCACACACACACACACACACATAAGCACACCCCGAGGGGCCCGAGGCCTCAAAGGGCCAATTGTTGCAGTGTCCTGAGGTGGCAACTGAGGTGAGGGACACATGCCTGAACACACACACACACACACACACTCAAACACACACACTCAAATTTCTGACTCAGTGATAAACGATCCCTTTTTGCTACATGCGCTGCTCTTATCTGTCTGTCCTTTGAAATTTACAGTCTGAAATTGTGATTACAAAGCGAGCGGAAGGCCGGCGCTCCTCATGTGACGGACACCCCCACACAGATCACACGTGCACACTTCACTTCCCACTGGACTGACTCTGCCTTCTCTTTTGCATTATATCTCTTTGAAGCATTTGTGAGCAGCCCACCTCTCACCAGGGACAGGAATGGGTGCCTAAAGGGGGCAGGGGAGCCCATCACCTCTGACTCTGACTGTTGCCAATTTCCATCCCAGCATGCAATCAGCAGAGGCGGTGAGGAAAGAGAGTTGCCGAGTTCCTCGCTCGTCCAGCAGAGGGCGCATGACACAGAGGACCCAAAAGGGTCTTTTCTTTGTCTGGACTGGTGACTTTTGCTGCTCTTCCATGCTGGAACGATGGCGGAAATCATGCCGTGTACAATGTTAATGATATTTAAATGAGAGGCCTTCTAAATTAATTAGGTTGGTAAAGTGAGTGCCCATCAAAATGTCACTGTTGATAAAGTTGTGTGCCTGTAAGCTGTGAAGGGAATTGACAGGATTTGTTTGGTGTTATCAATCTGGGTTAGGCTCTGCTGGCAGTTTTTGTGCATGTGTGTGTGTGTGTGTGTGTGTGTGTGTGTGTGTGTGTGTGTGCGCGTTTACCATTGGGTAGGGAGACAGTTTGACTGAGCTCTGTGCTGTAAAGCTGTACGTTTGCCAGACCGTTTGTCTGCTCGCCAAAACTCTGCAGCAGAGAAGAGTATAATGATTATCTATCACTGCAGCAGCATTCTTCATCATTCTATCTTGCTGCATCCCTGAGTGCCCTGCACAAGCTTTAGAACAAGCACTGAATCAGCCTGAGGTCCTTTTTCCAACTCTGAAACTCTAAATATTCTTTATTGGTTCAATTGTCCGGGTGGTAAAAGTCTGATACAGCTATTGTTCTTCCTCCGTTTTCCTTCTAGGGCAAAATCAACAATGGTAAGAACAGGTATCCTCCAAAAACGCTTGTATTGTGGTTTCACTTACATGTGTGGGCAGTAGTGTTCACGGACGGGTGTGAGAGGAATGTCAACAACCTTTAACCTCTGCATTCATTATTGGGAGGGTTGTGGGGTGATGTGGCAGCAGGGTAATTGTTTGTCTGTGTGTGTGTGTGTGTGTGTGCGCTTTCGGAATGATGTCAGTGCACCCTCGATTTATTGCATATCAGTAGGCAGGGAGGAAGAGGACAGAGGTCTCCAAAGCCTGGAGTTGCAAGGTCAGGTCAAAGGGCACGGAAGGTCAGGGTGCTGAGTGAATATCAAAGAGCTCGCTGGGAACTAGGTATGGCTGAACAGGGACCAGACTGGCTTCCAGGGACCGGCCCAGCCGGACAATAGCAGGGAAACACACTGAAGTGACCCACTCACAGACGGGTCGGTGGAGTGTGTAGTGGCTGAGGTCACTGTGGGTGCTCAGAGGTCGGGGAAGCAGCTCATTAATTCAACCCACAAATGTGCTTGTCGCTCCACTTCTCCCGTGCACACAAACTGTGGCGCTCCAGCATGGGTCACCTCTTGACAGTCCGCCAGCAAATATGTTTTAAATAGGCATCTAAACCGAGCGCTGTGGTACACCCAAACAGAAATGTACAGGCAGACAAAGGCCCACAAAGGCAGCTAATTTCACACCAACTCTGCTGGGGCCCCGTTTGGGCACGGCTGTGAAGCACAGACAGAGAGACAGATGGTACCGGGCTGGCAGGGGGAGTCTCTACTGTCCTCTGTGCACGCATACGTGCGCATGTGCGCGCAGACAAGTGTGTGTATCATGCACGCATCTCGACAGATTGTGTACGCAGGCGCGTCTTTGTGCATTTTCAAACATCACTTTGTACTCCACACACCGGCAGACGCTTCCGGCTATGCTAGCAGAGGTTTTCCCGGCTGCTTCCTGTTGCCAAGTTAGATGTCAGGAAACGTTACCCCCAGCACAGCCTCCGTGTCTTCATCAATGCTTTTTCACAATCCGGTCACAGCACTTTCTAACAGTCATTTCCGTCGTGTGCGACTGTGGAGGGGAGACTGCAACCTGAGCTCACCGAGGAGCCATTCGAAATGAAATCTAAGTGGCAGTGAATGAAATAAACTCCGAAGGGATTGTTGAACAACAGGCACATACAATATGTTTCCATGTCAAGGTGGACAAGCGTCATCTAGTTTCTCTAATTGAACGAACCTAAGGCAGTGATAACATTATCATAGTGTAGCATGCTTGGAAAGGAAAGGAAAGGAAAGGAAAGGAAAGGAAAGGAAAGGAAAGGAAAGGAAAGGAAAGGAAAGGAAAGGAAAGGAAAGGAAAGGAAAGGAAAGGAAAGAAAGGAAAGGAAAGGAAAGGAAAGGAAAGGAAAGGAAAGGGGGAAACGATGATTATTCAGGAAATGATAAGAGGGGACTGAATTCATGGTTCTATTGCTATCTATTTTAAAATGTCTGGACTTGCAAGCTGACAAAAAGTGAGACTGACAGACCAGTCGAGAGGCTGACAGACAGCCAGATGGAAAGACGGAGAGGCTCAAAGCCAGGAGAGCAGACAGGCAGACAAGGGAGCCGGTGTCATCTCATACTGGGAGAACAGGAGTAGTGAGAAGAGTTCATATTCCCCAGGACAGGTGGCAGGGACATGTCACTGCTGCCACCTGGCACCCAGCACCCCGTGTCCTCCTCTCCCTTTTTCTTCCTTTGTGCCATAATATTGCTATCATCTTCTGACCTGGTCTCCCTCCAGAGCCCCTGCTGTCCTGCACTAGCACAGCCCTGTTTTTTTCCCTCATTTGACTCAACTTCAACAGAGGATTTGCTCTTTAAACAGGTCCCCCTGTTCCATGGCAAATAGGCAAAGCACGTTTTAGTGACTTCAACCCATGAAACATGCAGCTACGATATAAAGGTTATTGTCATTATACGCCGACGCCGTAGAGGGGGCACTGTGAGGTCAAGCACTGGTTACCTGCTCCCGGTCCTGTCCGCACGGCCAGCCGAGCGTCAGAGAGGCCAGTTATCCCAGTGAGGCTCACACACTCCCTCTCACACTCACACCAGCTCATAACAAGTGTGTGAATGCGGTAACACAAATAGACAGATGAAATAATAAAGAATGATCTGCCCACACTGTTTGCACAAGAGAGATGATGATGAAGTGAGGAAACGCAGACATTTTATAACACAGGAAGAGAAAACAATGACATTACACACACACACAGACACACACACACACGGTGCTGCCAACAGACTGTCCCAGTTTGGAGCGGGAGCGTTCCATTTGGCATCCACCCACAGCTTTCCTCGCTCTGATCACGCCGCTGCGATTTTCACGGCCTGTCACAGCGCCCGTGAGGACGGCGGTGTCACTGAGGTCACGGCTACAAAGGCTGCAGTCACACCACGGAGACGACCTTTTACCTGGAAGGACGGACCCGGCGGGTCTGAGTTGATTTAGTATTATGGGTAGAGAGAAGGGTAAACTGGGTAGACGACAGAACCGACCACAGCAGGACGGTGAAGATTGTCACAACCGCTAAGCTAATATGTCAAGATTTTAAAAATCAATGAATAAAGAGCCAGCTGTCCCCCCCCCCCCCTTTGCAAGGATAATGAAAGGTTTGCATGTAATATGTGTGTATTGAAGGAGTTTACAGCTTGTTTACACATTCTCCTTTTCTAAAATGTGACTTTGAATCATGTTTCAACAATTAAAGGGGGGGCGAGGCTGATGTGTGCAGGCAGGAAATGCAGCAATGTGACAGATTAAGTTGGGAAACCCAGTATCTCTCAAAGCCTCAGCAGAAAGAAATCAGCAAATACAGCGAGCCGCTGGTGAATGGAGAGGGCCTAAATATTTTGGGGGTGACGGAGAGTACGTGGGTGTTTGAGGCGGAGGCAGACAGACGCACACGGGGGGAGGAAAAGAGACTGAACAGCTCTGAGAGGTGTGACTGTTCCATAAAGTGATTTCTGGACCAGCCCTCCAAGACCCCCACAGTTTTCAACATGCCATGGGGAGCTGTCCCATAATCCTCTGTTCCAGGTAAACAGCTTTCTTCCTCCAGAACTGCAGCCCGTCTCTGCACACACACACACCCCCACACACACACACACACACACCACACACACACACACAAACACCTGCGTGCACTTGCATAAACACAACACTGAAGGTTTTTCTTTTCATATGTCTTCAAATTTGCTGCTTGCTTGATGCCGGAGGTCCCTTATTTGTAATGAAACCCGCCGCCATGCGCTGTAGCGCGCTAATTGGCACATATTAGCAGGAATGGCTCATTTGCACAGGTGCTTAAACCACTGACAGACTATTAGGTAGCGCTTAGATGACTCTGTTGCTGCTTTCTCTTTCCTCTCAGGGTCAGAGGAGAAAAGGCTCATATGCCGACAGGTTAGCATGGAGCAACATATCACATGACCACGCAGATGGTAAACAAGCGTAAAACCGGCCCCCTCCGCCGATGAAGTTTCACAAAGCCCCTCTGCGCTCTTAATCGGGTCCTTAAATCTGCGTTTCGCAGCTTTCTTTGCTGTGTTTTAACAAAGTCTTTGACTACTCCTGCGTTCACTCCATCGCAAACACCACTCCCCTCGCCTCACCCTCTCTAATCTCCCCCTCCCCTTTTCTTATTTTTCCTTTTCCTTTCCTTTCTCTTCTTCATTAGATCGGCTCTTGTCTGCATAAGCTTCCTGTGGTAGGACTCAATTGCAGCAGGCTCCAGCTCATGTTTATTAAATGAGCCTCCTTGTTGTGGCAGCCCAGCAGCTCACCCTGCTCTCTGCCTCCCACTATTTTCTTTGCTGCCTCTGTGGTCGACATGCTGGCCCACCCTCTCCCCCCACCCGCCTCTCCTATTCCTTTGGGGGTATTAAAGGCTGTTTCTGTTGGCCGTCACTCTTCATAAGTGGTGTCTTGCTCAATGTGTTCGCCCTGTTCCCTGTGTGAGCGCACCTCGGTGCCCCAGTGCGCGCTCTCTCTACAAGCCCCACTCAGAATGGAAATGAAGGGAGTCGGTAATGAGTTCCTCTCAGCCAGGATCCCTGACCTCACCACCATCAACCAGCTTAGAGGAGAGAATCAGAGAGAGAGAGAGAGAGAGAGGGAGAAGAGAGATGGAGGTCAGAGATGGAGGCAAGAAGAGACTCCAGGGAAAACAGAGCTTTTTTTCATTTTTTTACACCCCCTCTTTTAGTGCCTGGTTGCCAAGCTGCTACAATGTTAAGCTGGTCTTTCTTCCAGTCTATAGGGAACCGCGAGGGATCGCCGCGTGGAGGCAGAGGAGGAGAGGGAAATGATTTTGGAGAGCGGGAGAGAGATGAAGAGGGGAAGGACCAGAATAGGATTAAAAGCTAAAACAAAAGGACGAACCCTGTGTTTGACACAAAGACGTCGGTAATGAGGATTCATGAGACAGCATCAGCATCACCTCCTGTGATTTCTGCTGCTGCCGTTTCCTTCAGTCTAAAGGTTTAAAGCCCCATAAAGCCGGAACGCTGCAGCTGCGTACCCACGGAAACGCCACCGGTGTGCATGTGACTGTAGGAGTGCACTGGGAACTCTGGGTAACGTGAACATTATCCGCGTGTGTGTGCGCACGTGCACATGTTGATGTGAAACAGCTGATAAGCAGGCAGGACAGTGGTGTTGCAGCAGTGTGTGCCGGCTCTCTTCCCTCTGTCTCCCTGTGTGTTTCTATCCAGGGGGGTTTGCACAAGACTGTCTGTTTGGAGGCAGATGCCACACTGGGCGTGAAGCCCAGGAATTGTGTGTGTTTGTGCGTGCGCATGCGTGTGTGTGTACCAGCGTAATGACTGTCTCCACGCGGCCTCTGACCCCGTGGGGCAACACAAGCCCTCCTGTGTTTCTCCTCACGATGATTAGAGGGTCACGGCTACATCACACACACTCTTTTGGCTTTGCCGTCAGCACAATAGAGAAGGTGAAAGAGGACATTTGGTGTTTGGTGAGAAAGGGAGAGGTGGGGTCAGGCTGGGAGGGGAAGAAAAAAAAGAGTGCAGGGACGTGAAGCAGCACAACATGGACGGCCACAGATAAGGATGAGAGAATGGATTGCACAGGATATAGGCTGGGAGGAGACAGATACGCTCAAACAAAGATTAAACACAGAAGGCCGATATGCCGGGTTATTAAATGAAGAGCCAACCGGGGCTAAGAAGCGAGGAGGGTTGGAGTCAGGGTAAAAGAAATGCGGATTGAGGGAAATGTGCCATTGTCTCATTTTCCTTTTCCCTCCTGCTTTTAAAAGATGAATCATTTATCACTCATTTTATTTCCTGTTGAAACACCACTTTGCCTTCTTCATGCTGCCTCTCTGTGGCTGCCTCACGCTTTCCCAGATCTCTATGCGGAAAGAAAAGGAAAGGGGGCGGAGTCTCGCCGTGCCGCCGTGGAAGGGACCGTCTGAAAGCGAGGCGTCTGTCTGCGCCAGTTTGTGTGCATGTGTACGTGTCCGACGGGCCCTTGAGGCAGCTTTTCCGGCATTTGACTAAAGCCTTAGTCAAACTGTCTGCAGGCCTCCGTGTGCACAAGCGTGCACAAGCGTGCATATGTGCATGTGCACGCATGCGTGCATGTGGCACTGACCCATGTAAAGAGCCGGTGTGCGTGTGGGGCATAAATAATGGATGCTCTGCTTGCTACACACAAGAGCGCACAGTGCCATGAGGAATTCCCAGCTTTAACAAGTGTGCTCCTGCGTGTGTGTGTGTGTGTGTGTGTGTGTGTGTGTGTGTGTGTGTGTGTGTGTGGGAAGGGGGGGGGGGAGTGTGTTACATCAAAAACACACCCCAAACTGAGTTCCATCCTAAATTTCCAGTCGACTAAAGGAGCGATTTGTAGGGTACCGAAATCGTGTGTGAGTGGGGTCCCATTTGAGAAATACCCCCCCCCCTTTCTTTTTTTTCCAGAAAGGACACACTCCTCCATCCTGGCATGCAACACCTCATTTCTGTATAATCGAGCTTTGCACCGTCCAAACCGGCTGCAGGGTACCCGCTCCCCTCCGCTCCCCTCCGCTCCCCTCTGGAAATGTCATCAAAATGTTTCCGGAGGAGAGCAGCCAGAACGTTGCACCTGTTTGACACTGATAGCAGGCAGGCGTCCACGAGCACGCCCGTTTCTGCCCAGCCGCCGGACATTCTGTCTGTGACCCCCCCCCCACTTCCTCAGTCTCCTGCTGCAGAGACGGAGGATGAAGCAGTCACTTCGTCACATCTCATCTATTAAAAAATGCTGTTTGTTTTTAACCTTTTCACACGCGGCAGCTGGAAGGAGTTAAAAGGTCAAAGGCGTGGTCCAGTGAGACAGGACGGTCCCGGCCTGTTTAGAGCTCAGTTTAATCTAAAGTCTGGTAGTATTTACATTTGTTCAGGCTACAGCCTTACTCAAGTCAGATACGTTGCAACATCTACAGCAAATGTAAATTTGCTCTTGCCAAATCATCCCAGTCAGAACAACTTTGTCAAACAAGTCCTGTTGATCTATCTGGGCCGGAGCCAAGCGCAGCGATCTTATAGACCAATAATGTAGCAACAATACGTGGCTTTAAAGCCTCGCACATTCTACACATTCTTATGAGGAACCAGCACTACCGTGTTGGCCCACAGCTCCACCGGGGCTAAAAGCAGAGGGCAGAAGTGGACAGAGACCTGGAACTGCCCCAGAAATGGAAAGATTTGCTGCATCCATATTCCCCCCTTTTGTTAACCTCTGTAAATGAAAACAGGGAGAAAGAATGGGAGAGGTAGTAGATGTAGAGGAGGGGGAGCACTGGTTGAAAGGGAGGGATGAAGGGGAGGAGAGGGAGGTGAGGGAGATGAGGATCTCTATTGTAGTAGCTGGGTCAGAGGAATCTTTGTCATTCAGGGCTGAAAAGAGGCCCCAATTAAACGACTTTGAAGAGCAAGTTGGCTGGAACAGTCTGTGTTTGTGTGTGTGACTTTTTTCTTCCATTTGCATGTGTGTGTTTTATTCCAAAACGTGCACGTGCAACTGCCAAAGCTTTTTTAGAAAGTCAGTTGTGCGTGTGTGTCTTTGTGTGTGTGCTCGGGGTGACAAGGTACTTGAAGTGTCGCCATGGTGCAGTAATTAGCGAGCAGGGGTGAAAGGTCAGCCACAATTCTGCCTGCCCCGGGACAGGACCTCTCTGAAGAGCCGGAGCATGCTGAGGGGAACAGCGAGGAGGAGAGGAAGGAGAAAGGAGAAGGGTGTTTCACAGAGCAAAGACCAAGCGCACAACCAAAGGAGGCGCCCATGAAACAAGAGGGATGGAAAGCCATTAAGCGCTGTTGGTTTTGTAACGGTTATCCTCTCTACTCTCCCCCTGCTGGCACATGTCGACATGTTTAATGTTGGGTAGTGTGTCTATTTATGTGTGTGTGTGTGTGTGTGTGTTTGGGTGTGTATGTGTGTGTTCTAGGACTTTGACTAGGCTTGTGATATTTCTTACTCCTGAAGTGGCTTTAATCCCAACAAAACAGGGAAAAGCAGGCTGGTTGTGAAACTAGAATGAAAGTGAGTGGGGGAGGGGGGTAAATAAAGAACAAAGGAGGGGGAGGAGATGGTGCAAGAAGAGACAGAGGGAGAAAAGAGGAATAGACAGCTGTGGCTGTTTAAGATAAAGGTTTTAAGAACCCCTTAAACCTCAATAATGTGGAAAAGGTCTGATTGCTGGAACGCCGCTCGGTCTGTATGTACAGCTGTCAGTGGAGGAACGCTGTCCCCACCCCACCCCACCCCGGCCCCCACCCACCCAAGAAGAACGTATGAATTAATAAAGTGACAAAACAAGTTCTCTCCATCTCATAAAGCTGAAGCCGTCCTGTCAGGGGGGCACGGTCGGGGAGCCGAGTTATGACACTCTGCTTTCACACAGGAACAGCGCTCTTCATGAGTCGCTATGGCGTCTCCTCGGGGGGGCGTCGCGTAATTGTTCTCCTCAGCGAGTCAGTTTGAGCTGAGCAGAAAAGTAGGCCTGTTCTAATTAGAGGCTGCGCGACCTCCCGCCCAGACCCAGGTGCTGCTCGCCACGCGCGGCGTCACCCGTCAGGTGACGCAGGTGACGCCGCTCAGGTGGTCGCAGCTTCAGCCTGTGTCTCCAATGAGTGCCTGCTCATTTCCTGTATGCGAATATTAATGCGTCTGAAGAGGGCTCGTGGAGAATTTGGGTGCCCAGCGGGGCGGCACGATGCGTGGCTGCAGAGACAGCCTGTTGGAGGAGACATTCGCCCTCTTTTTGTTGGCATATGGTGAGTGCACACATGCCACAAAAATCTGCCAGTGGCGTGTGTGAGAGGGTGTGCATCACTGTGTGAGGCCCCACCAGACTCCATTAGCAGAATCTGAATGCTTTGTGTTATTCATTATTGAACTGTGGTACATTTTTGCTGGGACTTAGACAGAAATATTCCATCTATTGAATCCCATTTTCATATTTCGCACCCTGAGAATCACGTATTCCTGGTAGAGCAGCTCCAAGAACCTACATTTGCTTGGTAGTTGACATGAA